>NC_057799.1:44506841-44550749 GCF_018294505.1 Triticum aestivum | reverse complement strand
TGACCCTTGAGTCTGCAGAACCCAAGGGAAAAGGGGATAGGTGGTAGCAAATGGTAAAACCAAGGTTGGGCCTTGCTGGAGGAGTTTTATTCAAAGCGAACTGTCAAGGGGGTCCCATAAATCACCCAACCGTGTAAGGAACGCAAAATCAAGGAACATAACACCGGGATGATGGAAACTAGGGCGGCAAGAGTGGAACAAAACACCAGGCATAAGGCCGAGCCTTCCACCCTTTACCATGTATATCGACGCATTAATTAAATAAGAGATATTGTGATATCCCAACATAAACATAATCCAACATGGAGCAATCTTCATCTGCAACTAGCAACGCTATAAGAGGCGCTGAGCAAAAGCGGTAACATAGCCAAACAACGGTTTGCTAGAAAAGGTGGGTTAGCGGCTTCACATGGCAATGTGGGAGGCATGATATAGCAAGTGGTAGGTAGCGCGGCATAGCAATAGAGCGAACAACTAGCAAGCAAAGATAGAAGTGATTTCGAGGGTATGGTCATCTTGCCTGAAATCCCGCTAGGAAGAAGAACGAGTCCATGAAGAAGACAAACGGACGTAGTCGAACGAATCCTCACAACTCCGGAACGAAACCGAAGCTACCGAGAGAAGCAAACCGGAAAGAAGCAAACAACATGGTAAACAACCAACACATACACATGTCATGATGCAAAAACAAACATGATGTATGTCCGGTTTAATGAGGCATGGCATGGCAAAGTGCAACAAACAACACTACAAATTAAGTGGAGCTCAATATGCAACGAGTTGCATATTGACGAAACACCACATCAATTGTTTACTTCTCTCGGTTATGTACCCAACAATATTAAATGTTATTAAACATGGCAAGGGGTGAAGCATAATTAAACAACCTATCTAGGCAAGTTTAAATGAGGCCGGAAATAACAAACGACAATTCCGGAAAATCCCCATATGCATATAGCAATTTAAATGCAAACACAATTTTAAACATTTAAATGTTGTTATCGTGATGCAAATGACATATGCAAGTTTTATGCAATTTTATGAAAATGTTGACATGAGCATGTTATGAAGCATTTGTCACCGTGGTGGAAGAAAGGGGTGCCACGGCAACGAATCCGAAAATGATGCCACGGCAACATATCGGTATCGGTAGCTCATGGAGATACCGGCGCAAAAGGAAGCGTGGCGTGAGCGTGTCATGCAAGATGGTGGGGTGCTCTCGACTACCGGGTTCCCACGGGTTAGTGGTATGGAAACGAAGAACGAGCAAAGACCTCTCTCAGACACGGTGCAAACACGAGCATCTCATACAACACATGCATTCGGTCCACAGTCTCGTCTCGGGGTTATACCTTCGAAGCGTGCGTTTTCAGAGCGGATCGGGTTTGATGCGGTGTAGGGGAAGTAGACGTTCTCGGAATGGTCGTAATGGTACACGGCGACGGTAGTAGAAGTAGTGGTTCACGTTTCGCAATCGTGCACACTCCGTAGATGTTCGGGGTCGTCGGTAGAGGTACTTGACGCAATCCATGCAAACGGTGCTTGTTCGGGCATCGGTCTTGACGAAGGTGTACTTGGCAAATCCGCGTAGTCGTTTATGTCGTCGGACTTGACGAAATGCACACCAGCTGTAGAGGTACACGACTCATAGACATCCGGGGTCGTGGTAGAGGTACTTGACGTCCACGAAAATTAGCAGCGGACGGCACGGGTCTCGGGCCCTGTGTCCTGATCTTTAGGAGGTCAGCGGTGACTGCAGGTGCATGGGAGGCTACAGCGGGGCCCCAGGCAAGCAGGCGGGCAACGGCAATGGAGCAGCAGAGATGGCAGCAGTGCCATCGGAGATGCCAGGAGGTGGAGCTTGAGCAGAGGAGGCTCGGGGTGGCGGAAAAGAGCAAGGTACGGGCGACAGCGAGTCGATGCGGGGCGGAGCGACGCTCTGACAGCAGGATCTTGGCGGCGGGGACTTGGCCGGGCGAGGGCGCACGGGAACCCGCCAGAACCGAGGCTAGGGTGGCGGCTTGGGGAGGCGGATGAGGTCCAGGACGGGCGCGTGGAGCAGAGCAGCAGCGATGCGGGTCTCGCGCAGGTAATGGGGTCGTGGTCGCGGCGTAGACGGAAGCAGAGGGCGACGCGAGGTAGGGGGCGCCGGAGTTGGCCTCCAGTGGCGGCGCGGGAGCCAGGCGCGGCGTCCTGGCGAGGCAACGGCGCGGAGGAGGGCCGACGAGGGGGCGCGATGGAGCTCAGCGGGCGTGCTCCGGCGGAGATGCTTGAGCGGGGGCAGACGCCGAGGAGAGGAAGGAGCGGTCGTCGACCTGCTGGGCTCCGGTGGCGCGGGTCAACGAGGACGATGTTGAGCGAGCGAGAGGAGGGAGGAGCGTGGGGATCTCCTCTCCCTGGTGCGATGCGTGTGTGCGTGTGGCGGCAGCACGGGAACGAGAGGGGGAGGCTATAGGTGGCGGCGGAGGAGGGACGAGAGGGAGAGATCGAGAGGAGGGGGGTTCAGGGCTAATGTTATGGCGCGGCCGGGCCTTGGGCCAAGTGGACTGCGGGGAAGAAGGATGGGCCGGCCTGGGCTGTCTCTCTCCTCTCTCTCTCATACTTTCTTTAACAGAAAAGAACTAGAGAGTAGAAAAGAAAGAGAGGGTTAGGGAAAGAAGTTGGACACGCGGATAATTTCTCCGGACTCACAAAAATGTGCTTGTTCCAAGAAAATAGAAAAGGCCATGATTGAAAGATTTGAATTCAAACTCATTTGATTTAAATACAAATGATTTGAATAGGAAGTGAGGGTTGGGAAGGTCCAAAAATGTTCGGATTTTTGGTGGAGCTCCGGAATATGATGAAAGAATATATGGCAAGATTGGAGACCAAGAATTAAGATAACAAAGGCATTGGGATTATTTGCGAGTGTGTTATGGAGATTTCCAAATTAAGAAATATTTAATATAGCTCCCTAATATTGGGAGGATATGTTATAAAGAGAAGTCACCATGTGCATTTCCCTCGATTTAAATGGATCAAAGATCCATGCAATTTACTTAGTTGTGTTCTAAAAATTAAATGGCATGATGGCATGATGACATGATGCAATGCAAAAATAAAAGAGCAAGCACAAATGAAACACACAGTGATCACAACAAAATTATGAAAGTCTTCTGAAGCGTCGGTCTCAGGGAGTTACAAATAAGGAGGCACTTCCTTGCTGCCGTCGTTGACCCTGCTGTCAGCCTCTCCACGTACAGCCCACGTCCGATGGAAGCTGTTCCTTGACCACGTTGACCACGCCGTGCCGAGAGCACCAGGGCGGTGGACGACGGCGAGGCCTAGGAAGGGGACGACGCGGAGCTGGGGAAGACGCGGCGGTGGAAGCCCGCGCGGAGAGGAGTACGAGGGTTCACTAGTTCGGCTGCGGTGTGAGGCTGCCGTCACCGCGGAATAACAGGGGGTGTGGGTGAGTAGAGGAATGGCCTGGCCAGCGGTGGGAGTAGTAGGGGGCGGTGAGACCTGCGCGGCAGCACAGCCGGCCACGGGAGGCCGAAGCAGGCGGCACGACCGGCGCTGCTTTGGGCGGCTGGAGCAAGAAGACCAGAGATTGAAGAAGCACGACGGCCGTTGGATGGACATCGTACGGCCACTGCAGCTAGAATCGTTTATATTGACTAAGTTAAGCCCTTGGTACGCGTCAACTTAGTAGGCCCACAGGTCAGCTTCCGGAATGGTGCGCCCCAGATGTCAGGGGGAGGAATCATTTTTTGGGCGGGTGAAGCTAGAATATCCGAGATTGAAGAAGAAGCACGGCATCCGTTGGATGGACATCCAACGGCCACTGCTGCTAGAACCGTGTCTTGACTATAAGTTGACAAAGCCTTGCATACGCGTCAACTCTTTTTTTTTTGAGGCGACGCGTCAACTTAGTAAGGCCACAAGTGTGTGGCAGAGAACTTATAGCCCATTTGAGATTTGTAAGAATGTGCAGCCAATTTTTGAGTTCTAATGGAATTTACTACAGCCCATTTACAGTTTGTTAAAAGTACAGCCCATTTGAACCAACCGTTCAAAACAGAATTCAATAAAATTTCCCACATTTTGATGGGATCCAAAATATTTTTATCCCGAAATTTCTAGTCAGATTAAATACAATTTCAATATAAATTTATATTACGTAAAAATCCAACGAAACATTGCGCTCGCAACAATTAATGAAATTAAAATTTTCAATATCCAAAAATAATATTTTATAAAGTAATTACGTGTTTGGTGCATTTTTGGTAGTTGCTGCCCAGTTTTTATAATTACATCCCATTTATTATTTCTTAAAGCCCATTTTCTTGTTAAGGCTAATGCATCCCTCCTAGGAAAGATTTGCAGCCCAGCGGGGCGGAGAATAACAACTTGACCTTGCCTGGGTATTCCTAAAAAGAGTATAGCTGGGCTAGCCATTTTCAGCTTGAAAAAAATTAATATCTGGGCTGGATATCTGGCCTGGGCTAGACGGGCCACGGCCCGCCTAGTTAATAGCTGCAGCAATGTTTTCGTTGTTGTTCAGAGGAGAAAAATTAATATCTGGGCTAAACATCGCTCAAGAAAAATTCTACAGTGCTCACACTTCAAAAACACAAATACTGCTCGAGCTGCTTGGTCCTAGCTGTCGACCGCTTCTTGTGCAATTCTCTCGTTTATTGACTACATAGGTTGACAATGGTGTGGGACCGTGATGTCAGGAAACTAGGAGGAAGCAAAAAAAATTATAGTTTTATATATACTAATAAGGAGGCACTTGCGTACGTGCGGCTATGGCCCTGGTGGGTCCCCACTGTCATCCTCTCCAAGTAAAGTCATCTCCTCATCCTCATGTCCATTGACCATGTTGACAACGCGAGACGGCGGCGCCACGACGAGCGCAACAACTCGAAGGACGACGGAGAGGGCCTCGCGGGCCCTATGGATGGTCCGATACAGCGCCCGCTGCTCATTCGGGAAGCCAGGATCATAGGGCCACATGTCCGCGACGGCATTGTCGTTCGCTTGTTCACCGGTGCTCATTGAGGAGACGGAGGTTGCAGCACAGGTCCACCTGCACTGGTAGCTCTTCCGCCATTAGGGCGTCGAGGTGCGGCCGCACCTACTCTATGGTGAACACGGCATGAACTGGCTTGGACAGTGGCGCCGGCTCCTGGTCGGAAGCTACGTCCATCGTCTGATTGTCGTCGCTCAGCTCGGCGAGGTAGCTGGCGAGCCAGCATGTCCAGCTGCTGGACTGACCCGCTGCCAAGCACGAGTCTGACTGCCCTGGCCCACCCAGACCGCCTCCCTCGCCCGCGCGCGCTTTCTGCCCAAAACGGTCAGCGCCGCCCGCTCCGCTTCCGGGTGCATGCGATTGCTCCGCCTTCAAACGACACAAGTGTCCTTCGTCCGTCCTTCTGCCGCCCACATTAATGATACGTGGTTACCGAGGCGGCTACTCCGGCGCCACACGTCCGTCCCTCCTCCGCCCACCATTGCTATATAAACTGCTGCACCAGCCATACCCGCAGTCATCCGCATCTGTTCCTATTCTCCTGTCCACACCACTACTGCCCACCATGGCTTCCTCGCGCTCCAGCACTCTTCGAGACGGGCGGACGACAGACCACAAGGAGATGGAAGCCATTGCTGCCGACTGGCTGGCCGGCAGGCAGCCGGAGGACGACGACGTCCCAATGGAGAACATGGTAGTCGACGATCCGGCGCCAACCCCCTCCTCCGCGACATCCTCGCCGGTGCATTGCACCATGACCATCGGCGATGCACGTGCCCAATATATGGACACGGTGAGGTAGAAGCGTGAGGAGTAGTTCCGGGAGGCGCAGGCCGACGCCGCCTACAACCACCATTTCCTCGAGGAGCACCTGCAGGCGGAGGAGCAGATCGCCGTGGAGCGGGCGGAGCAGGAGGCGCTGCTCGACTCGTACCGCTCTGCCCGTGAGGGCCGCCTCGAGCGCTGGCGGTACCGCATGCAGGTGGCGGAGGCTGCGGCTGCCTACAAAGAGGGCGATGAAGCGGGCGAGGCGCTGTTTGGCGAGACCGAGGACGAGGCAAAGGACAATGCCGGCTCCGACGAGTCCCCGCTCCGCTGGCGTCGACGAGGCCCTGCTCCGCCGAGGCCCCGCGGCGCCAACAACGAGGCAAAGGACACCACCGGCTCCGCCGAGGCCCCACCCTGCTGGCAACGAGGGGGAGGATTTCTCCCGCTCCGCCGAGGCGCCGCCCGCCGGGAACGAGACAGAGGACATCGCTGGCTCCGCCGAGGCCCCGCCCCGCTGCCAACGAGGCCGCGCCACACAGAAAACGAGGAAGAGTAGAACACGGTAGGTCGGCGCCGCTCAGGTCCAAGTAAGGCCACCGCTGCTACCCTCCGTGCTGGCACTGAGCTGTACATCATGGAGTAATTCTATGATTATAGGATGATTGAAGAGCGCTCCGTGGTTGAGCAAGCTCATGAGATACAGTCATTTGCTAGAGAACTTGAGCACTTCAGTTGTATGCTACCGGACAAGTTTGTTGCCGGAGGTATCATCACTAAGCTTCCTCATTCGTGGATCTCATTGGCACTCTTGATGTGGAAGAAAATGCGAGAGCAAAGGACACACGTGCTCGAGGAATTGAGGGAGGATCTAGTGCCAATCTGGTACAGAAGAAGAACTTCCAGCCCCACAAGTTCATGAACAAGGGCAAGTTTGATGGTAAAGCAAAGTTTGATGGGAAGAACAAGGCTGTGCAACACACGAACTTCAAGAAGAAGAATGACAAGAAGAAAGGTGTTTGTCATGTGGGGATCCTGATCATTGGGCTCCTAGTTGCCCTAATCGCTATGACAAGCTAGGCGGGTTGACCACTGACGGCCGGTTAGCTTCTTGGCGGCGACATGGAGTCGGAGAGCTATGTTGGAGAAGGACGCTGCGTAGTTGGCTGACTGACATGTGGGCCCAACAGGCATCTGGGCCACATGTCAGTTATGCAACTGCACTTGCAGTTAAGTCACTGAAGCTTCTGTTCGGCTCAGCCGGACACAGGTGCGTAACTTCGGTTAATTAATTGTACCTCCAGCACACCCCTTTTTAGTTGAAGAATGTATGAAATGTAATAAAATCCGGCATGTTTATATGAAATCCAACCGTGTATGAATGAATTTATTTTGATTAGTTCGAATTCTTGTATCACTGGCATTAGATGAACATGCAAAACAATACGTACTAGCATTATTCCCAGGGTGATCACCTCATTCGCAGCAGTTTCACATGTACTCCCTCCGGTCCTTTCTAGTCTGCATACAAGTTTTGTCTGCAGTCAAAGTATCTCTACTTTGACAGATCTTATAGAAAAAAGTATGCGCTTTCACAATGTGCGAAGTAAAAAGTAAGAGAAGGCGTACAAAGAGTTTCACTACTAGGGAAAACATTATACACAGAACTTTAGCTGTAGCGCATGTCAAAAAAGCGCGGTGGTGCTAAGTAGCAGTAGCGCGCTGCTGTAAACCGCGCTACAGATACAATTGTAGCAGTAGCGCGCCCGAAGATAAAAGCGCTGCTACTAAAATTCCCACGGCTTAGCCGATAGGCTACACATAGTAGTAGCGATCTACGTAGAACCGCGCTACCGCTACTTGCTTTGTAGCAGCGTGTGTACGAAGCAATGCGCTACTGCTAAAGGAAATACAATTAAATGAAAAGCAAATAGAAAAGTAAATGAAAATGAAGAAATAGAAAAAGGTGGAAGGAAAAAAATAAAATGCGAAGAAAAATAAATGAAAAAGGGAAAAAAGAGAAAGGAATAGCACTAGCGCGTATCGAGGAAAACGCTGTAGCTATCTTAGCAGTAGCGCGTTTCCTGGAACGCACTACTGCTACTTCTGACTTAACCGCGCGGTCGTTCTTCCCCACGGCCACTTGCCCCAAATCAAACTCCTCCCGCTGTCACCACCGCCGTCGCCCGTCGGCCGCCGCTCGCTCTCCCGTCGCTCTCCGCACACCCTCGACGCCGCCCACGACCCCGACCTCGACGCCGCCCCCGACCCCGACCTCGACGCCGCCCTCCGCTGCGCGCCCGAGCCCGACCTCGACGCCGCCTGCCCCTCTCTCGCCGTAGGCAACCGAGGTGAGCACGCCTGCTCCTCCCCCTCCCCTACCTCTGCCTAGATAGGGTTCTTCAAATTTTAGTTGCATCAAATTAGTTAGGGTTCATCTATTGGTGGAAATGAATCGAATACAGATGCGGCTGGGATGTCTTCTTAGATGATCTTTTCTTAGATGGTGAATAAACACTAGTGTAATGCATAATAAAACGAGTAAAATTTGACCACTTATTTCACTTTTAAGTTGGATAATTGGAATATCCGCTACCACTTTCCACCCCTAGGTTCATCAAATTAGATGGTAATTAGGGCAGTAGTTCCTAGGTACTAATTAGTTAGTAAGAATTAGGTACTAGTTTATTTTTATTTATAGTAAGTTTATTTTTAGTAAGAACTAGTTGAATTAATAGAACTAGTTAGTAAGAACTTGTTGTTATTTTTTAGTTAAAGCAATTTTTCCCGCATCGACGTCGATGATGCCAATCCCGCATCCTCGTCGTCGAGTCGGCGGAGGACACCTGCGTCACCAGATGGGCGATGTCCGGGACTGGGCTCCGCCGGGGTGGTACTGGGAGGCGCTACCTACCGGGGGGCGCAGGTTGGTGAGGAGCCAGCCTGTCGTTGACCTGAACCTTCTTTGGTGGCGGTCGCGTGGGCCAGTGATGGTCCAGAGGCTCGAGGACCCCACGGAGGTGGTGCGTCACCATGTCAGTGAGGAGGATGCGCACGTCCGTCGCTACTTGTTTGCGTTGGAGCACAGGTTCTCCAATACCTGGCAGGTTCTCCAGGGATCTCACTCGAGCTATGATCCTGTGATGGTTCCTTCTCTGTGGGTGTTCACTGCCCGCGCTGATACCCGTCGTGCGCTAGGGTTTTAGTTGTATTAGTGATGTTATATGTTTGATACTATTCGGATGTATTAGTGATAATATTCGACGATGTACGGACGCATGAGATGATTTACTTTTGCTTATTGAATGCATGCTAATTTGAGTCCTATAAGATATTTTGAAATGTATATCTTGTGTTGCTCAAATAGGATATGTGCTTGCCCAAGTGGCCGGTCATGTTTGCAGGTTACACCTCCGAGTGGCCTATGTTTTGCCGGAGTGTTGATTCATTTCCGTTCCGGCAAATTTCAGGCGCTCGATATGTCCTATTTTAGCAAATGTCATGCCGGATTTTTCCATGAATTTTGGCATGACTTGTGCCAGAATATGTAGGAAATATCGAGTGCCTCGGATTTGTGTGTTGAGTATCCTGGTAGTTGTCTTCGATCGATTTCAATTAATGTTTCAACTATGAACATAGGAAATGTCTGACGACGAAAAGGATTTCGGTATTTGCAAATACTGCGAAGACGAGCGCGGCCTGTGCGACGGAATCTTCCTAGATGATGATAGGCGCTTCAGCATCAAGCTGGACAAGAACTTCGAAGTGGATACAGTAAGTCACAACGACAAGTCATTTTTCGTAATTAAGCATGACATCTGCTTCATTTGCTTCAACTTATAATTTATTTTTTTTACTATTCTACTAGCGTATCCCCTGCCATGCAAGAGTTTTTGTATTGGATACGATAGGTTTCAGTCATACTATGGAGGTAAAGAAAGTTTACTTGAAGACCGAGCATGGTTATTTTTTCCACGCAAAATTATACAACGCAGACGACTACACCTATTTTGGATGCAAAACATGGCGAGCACTATGCAAGACTTATGCATTTGAGCCTGATATGGTTATCACCTTTGATATTCGTCCGGAAGATGATATTGAAGGTAATACCGACATCTGGGTCGATGTGCAGACGCCTCCGGTTATACCATCATGTGAGTTTCACAACCATATATGTCTTTGATATTGTTTATTCAAAAATAGTTGACAACTAATTTCTATTGTCAGCTTATTTCCGTTCAAGCAAACATGTCCAGCGCCTGGTAGACAGGACCTACTACTGTCCCGGGGCTGAACTAAACTGCGAGGAGCTAAGTCATTATGTTTCATGGCTTGAGGATCTTGATACTGTCAAGACAAATTTTCTTTTTGCACTTAGAAATGTTAGTACTGAAAACGTGCGACCAATAGTGTTCGTAATGAACTACGGTCACATCTATTTAGGAAAGATGGTAAGATTTTTACTATTTGTCCTAAGTGCATCTTTTCCATACATTATTTTTAAGCTAAACTTCATTGCTAAGATGTTACCATACGATGTTCTTCAACAGGGACTCCCGATGAATGTTGTGCCTCATGGGATCGAGACTAAAGGTACCATGAGTATTGTTAGCTTACGGCCAAGATATCCTACAATGCACTTTAGTGCATTCAAGATTTCTAAAAGCGACGAATGCTTAATAGTGAACGACTGGACCATATTTGTGATGGAGGAGCGCAGAGAAGTGCTAGAGGGTAGCAATCAGAAGCGCAGCCCACGATTAGGAGACAGGTTCATCTGCATGTATTATGTTATATGTTATTTTACCTGAGAGAGAGCAGCAGGAGTGATTAGTTAGCTAGAACTGAGTTTGAAGATGATGATGTGCTACACTATGACTATGATGATTAAATAGCTAGTGTTGGTGGTAATGACTATGATGATTATTATTAGCTAGTGTTAGTGGTGATTAGATAGCTACCGCATCTATTGTTGGTGATAATTAGCCAGCTAGAATGAGTTTGAAGATGATTATGTGCCACACTATGACTATGGTGATTAAATAAATACTGTTGGTGGTAATGACTATGTGTAGGAGATATGCCCTAGAGGCAATAATAAATGATATTATTTATCTCCGAGTTCGTAATTATGTTTATGTTCCATGCTATAACTGCAATGATTCTCGAGTCTGCAATATCCACGAGGCTCGGAGGAAGACTCATATGCACGTGTGGAATAATAAACGGTAAGAAGTATTCCTAGTCTGGCCGCTAAGACTAGCTCAAGTGTTGCATGATGATTCTGTTTTCCTGGTCATGGGCATGTCTATGCCAGCAACTTTGAGGGCACAATGTTAAGAGAACATTTGTGTTGAATCGACCCGGATTGATGTTATGCTATGAGATTCATTCGTCACAAGTTTATTGGTACATAACACAGAGATGGTTAACGTTTGCATGATTCCTTAGACCATGAGAGTATCGAGTTTCTTCATGCTTGCTTCATGAACTTTGGGGTTTGTTAAACGTCATCCGTAAATGGGTGGCTATTACGGCGGCTTACGGGTTCATGGAAAAGTGTGTCAAGTAACTTGATAGCTCAAGATTGGGATTTGCTCCTCCGACGATGGAGAGATATCTCTGGGCCCTCTCGGTGTTACGGTATCCATCATCGTCTGGCCAGACACTTTGTGATTTGATCACGGGGATGCCGGAACACGATAACGAGAAAAGAGAACAATACCGGTAACGAGGTAACTAGCATAGTGGACAAGTTGTTTATCCACGGGAATGCCAACATGTCTCACCTCGGGTATTTGTAACATATCGCGAAGCAACAGGAATAGCACACGGCAACTGGAGGTTCACTCGAATATTCATTCGTGTGGGTATAGGGGTCAATATGGGTGTCCACGGCTCCAATGTTGATCATTGATCGGAAGGGGTTCCAGGTCATGTCTATACTTCACCGAACCTATAGGGTCACACGCTTAAGGGTCATCTATCTGTTGAATACTAGACAGGGAGTCTGAGAGAAAATCACCGAAAAAGTTTCGGACACCGAAAAGTTTCGGACAGCGGAATCGTACCGCAGAGAGCGGTCACCGGATGAGTTTCGGTGAAACCGAAAAAGTTGTTTCGGGGTATGCCATTAAGTCAAAATGGTTTCGGCACATGCCTGATAATTCTTGGAGGGTGCCAGAATCATTCTGGAAACTTTTTGGAATTTTCAGAAATAAAAACCGAAAATGTTTCGGAGCTGCCGGTACCGCTTTGGCTGTTTTTCGCAGATGAAATTCACTAATCTGAAATTGTTTTAGAACGAATCCAAAATCATTTTAGTGGGTACTGGAATTATTCTAAGACCCACAGAAATATTTCCGGACTTAGTGGACGCGAAAAATTGTCTTCATGAATAGTGAAAACGCATTCTTGTTTGCTTTTCGCAGATGAAAATCACTAAACCGAAATTGTTTCGGAACGCGTTGAAAATTATTTTAGTGGGTACTGGAAATGTTCTGAGCCCACATAAATATTTTCAGTTCAAACGGACCCTGAAAATGTCGTCATGAATAGTGAAAGTGCTTTTTGCTTGGCTTCTTGGAGAAGCCACCTTGAGGGCCTTTTTGGTATTTCCCCCCTTGGCTTCTTGGAGAAGCCACCCTTGGGCTTGGCCTATAAATAGGGGTGGAGGGGGCTGCCTAAAGTATCATCCCTTCTCACATACAAGTGCCATGCATGATCTGGCTTCTCTCTCCCTCCCAGCGAAATAGTTTCGTAGAGCCGAAAGGCTGTCTGGGTTCCGGTGGGAACTAGTTCTAGACGGCGAAGCCCTGCCGGATAGATGACACCGTATGTGTGCAACTCTGTAGAGAGATCATAGTTTCGGTCTTAGTTCGTGAGTGCCTCCCGAAGGGCTGTCCGTGTGACCGTCCGAGTTTCGAAGGTCCTCCCGAAGGGCTGTCCGAGTGACCGTTCGAGTTTCGAAGGTCCTCCCGAAGGGCTGTCCGCGACACCGTCCGGGGGGCTGTTCGACCGCCTCCCGGAGGGCTGTCTGAGGAGCAGATGAGGGTATACATTCTCGCGGTTGGGAGGTTGTAAATCCTAGCTATGGGGATCTGCACCGCCGATCGTCATCGACTCTACTTCCCGCTGCGCTACGAGTCGGTAACGAAAAAGATCAAACCATGTATGCAGTCTCCATAGTGGTCCTGGGCTGGTGCGTAGGTCGGAAAATTTTTGTTTTCTGCTGCGTTCCCCTACAGTGTCATCATGAGCCGTGCTATGCGTAGATGCAGGTTGCGATCTAGAATACATAGAGATGTATGGGTATTGCATAATATAATTTTGGAGTGGATGAGATCTATTGCTAAAAATTATTTATGCGGGTGACAGATGAAATCTGTTACCCGACGTTCTTGTTGCTTCCCTAGAATTTGCGTTTGCTCAATCTCGAGACAGGATGGTGGAATTTGACAAAGTTCTGGCAATCCGTGATCCTGATTGATCATGGAAGTGCTATCAGTTCTTTGGGTTCTCCCGTAGTCAAAAGAAAGATGAAATTCGCAGATGAAAGGGCATTGCAGATATGATCTGCACGGGGGTCATGCGTATGACGAAGTTTAGTATGGGGCTCGGGGTTTAATTATCCCGTGTTTCATACACCCCGAGATGTTAATCTAGCAACCTGAATAATCATACTTGATGATAAAATGTTGGTAGCTGCGGTTTAAGTCAAAACCTTAGAAGCCACGTAAAATAAATTTTGCATAAACCGATTAGAGGCGGCTAACTTGGTTTTGCAGGATGTGCATGTGATGTGGTATAGCAGTGCTCATACTAATTCGATTATGTATGAGATGAATATATGATGTAATTTGATTAACATGACCTGCGTGTCATGATTCGGCATGATGGCTGGAGCCATATGATTGCACTTTAATGACCTGCGTGTCAACCTTGTTGTAATGCATTATTTTGTTAGCTATAGAGATAGCAATATTATCTGGTGCATCGACAAGGTGGTGGCAATCTTCGTGAAGGTGAACACCGACGCAAATGCCGAAGACGAAGAAATGAAATACTTCTCCGTCAGAAAGGGCTATACCATATCATGCTATTATGAATTGCCTGAGATGTTTATCCCTTATGATGCACCCTTCTTGATTGCGCGGTAGTCGCTTTTATTAGGGTGATCTCTCACTTAAAATATCAAGTAGTTAGTGTTCTCCCAAGTGTAGCACCGTCACGGCACCTATCTTTTCAGGGTGCGCCATGGATGCATGGGTACGAACGATTAGAGAAGTGTGAGGCGGGTGAGGTCAGACCTCGCAGCAAGATCACTTGGTTGTCTTGATGTTCATGGCAGGATCGTCCTGAGCTCGGAACACACGCATCGAAAGATGAGCAAGAGTCACATAGAGATGTGATCGGCAAGTTGGCCTACCGATTAAAATTCCCGTTATGAGATGATGATTCTATGGCGATGAATTGAAGTCTGGATCTTGTATCACTCAAAATTAATTGTGAGAGATATTGATTTGAGTGGGAGCGCACTGTTGAATTAACATGTTTAATTCTCAGTGCAATTAATTATGAACACTGTCTAAGTGTTTCTTGCATAATAGTTGTAGAATAATGGCTCATATTTCCACCTTCCCTATTAAAATTGAATAGCTGTTAAATATCTGGTTAAAACTTTACGATTGGTAACGTAATATGAGGATTGTCCTCAAAAGTCCCGAGAAGGACTTTGTCCTATCGCATTCTTTCCGTATCCTCCCGCTAATGCTACGGATCATGTGACTCTCGTCCTTCGATCCAAAAGCTAGAATTCTGTTACGGTCAAGTGGAATATGTTTGCTTCCATGAAACCCAAACTTCGAAAGTTGGGATAGTTATATGATATTCATGGAACTGAAAATTATTTTCAGATACAAACAAAGCAATGTTTGTTTGCAAGTATTATTAAAAGTGTTTACTATGCATTTGACTGTTGAGAAAGGGATCCAGAAGAACGCCTGTCATATAATGAAAGGTGAATAAAACAACAACTTAAAGAGAAAGGAAGTGTCCAAAGGGTGTTAGTATGACTTACACGCCTAGGAAGTCCGGGGCTAATGCCACTCTTAAGTTGGGTGCTTCTTCTGAGAGTAGGAGAAATACTAAAAGTTAAACTGTTAGAAGTATAAAGGCAAAAGGAAAGAAGACTGGAATATCCAGCTCATGTATGAATGTCATAAAAGTTTTTGATGTATAGAAGGCTGGTCAAAGATATAGTTCTTGCGAATTATGGTTAAACATGTTAATCACTAATTCTTGGGTATTGTGAGTTCATCACAAAAATGCCCGCTCGATTGCATTCTGTTGCAACTCGATGTAAGAACTGCTATGGCCTGAAAGACTAGCTAGAAATGAGGTTAAGGTATACACAGGGAACATAGTAAATGTTACTATACCTTCCATCGGTGTATTGCCGTCTGTATTTATTTTCATAATTCATTTAGAGTTTTACAAACTCTATCCCATTGCATAAGGTATCTTGCAAGAAGGTTGTTCATAAGAGAACTTTTTATGTTCGATGTTATGAATAACACAAGGGCCATACTTTCATTATGAATGAGATGTATGTTATGAATATTGATAATAATACAATACCTGGTTTACTTTCATAATTCATTTTAGAGTTTCATACACTCTAGCCCATTGCACAATGTTTGTTGCAAAAGAGTTGTTCATAAAAACAACAATTGTTGTTAAGTATTATGAATAACATAAGGGCCATACTTCCATCATCGATGGGACGTATGTTATGAATATTGAGGGTAATATGATACATCCATAACACTGACGCTAAATGTCGCAAGACTAAAAGAATACCACACAAGTGTGGCACTACATTTGGTCACATTGGAGAAACCCGCATGGAAAATTCCATGATGGATTTTGAAGTCTTTTTGATTTTGAATCATCTGACACTTGCAACTTTCCTCCGAAAAGTGAAGTGACTAAAATACCGTTTACATGCCATAAGGAACGAACAACAAACTTATTAGTGATCATACATTTGATGTGTGTAGTCCGATAAGTGTTGTTAGTGGTGGATTTATTTATCTTCAGAAATGACTCAAGTAGACATATGGATATTTACTTGATGATATGTAAGTCTGGATCTTTTGAAATCATTCGAAACGTTCTCAAAAATGAAGTAGAAGTTATTGTAACAAGAAAATTATGTTTCTGCAATTTGATTGCACAAAGGAATATTTGAGTTACATGTTTAGCGAATGTCTGATGAGTTGTGAAAGGGGTTTCATAACTTGCACCTCCCGGAACACCACTGCAAGTGGAAAGTCCGTGGAGATGTAATCAAACCATTTATGACATGGTAAGGTCAAAGATGACATAAATAAATTTGCCATTATCCCTTTTAAAGTGATGCTTTAGAGACTGCGGCTTTTACACTGAAAAGAGCTACATCGGGTCTGTTGAAATGAAGCCATGGTATGGTACGCCCAACCATGTTATATCTTTTCTTAACATTTGGAATATGGGGCTTGTGTAAAAGGTTACAAACCTATTCCAAATCAGACAAGTGCTACTTTGTAGGTTATACCAAAATCTTGGGTATTCCTCCCTCACTATACCGAGGCAAATAGTTTTGCCGCGAAATGGTGTGCTTTTAAAGAGAATGGTTCTTTCTAAAAGGTGAGTGGGAGAATAGTGCAACTCGACGAGATAAACAGTATCTTCATCAGATCAAAGGAAAGAGACCTTGGAAGAAATTCCAGAGTTTCCTACTGCGACTGATACAGAAGTCTCTACAATAAAATGTGTGAACTTTGGTCGAACTTGCAGCTGAACCACGTAGGCAAGGCTCGTGCAAACCTCTCAGGTGCGCAAACGAGATATTGTTGTTAGACAACATTATACCTACGATACACAAGGAAGCGTTGATGGGCCCTGACTCCGGAATTGGCTAAATGCCAATACAACCCGAGTTAGTTTCCATATAAGTGATTCAAGATTAAAACCTTGATACACCTTTCGGAAGACTTAGAGTCTAACGAATATTTATGGAACTTAAAACTGATACGGATAAAATGTTTTATCCATAAAGCTCGACTTGTTGAAATAATACATGAGGTTGTTTTCATCGTAGCGATGCTTAAAGTCGGTTCGGGTTGAACTAGCAATTAATACATATTTCAATCATGAGATATGAAACATGGATGATAAAAGGATTTCCATCTGATGGAAATGAAAGCTAGGACTTGTATATGATACAGTCCAAAGTAATTTGTCGATCCAGAGGATGCTAGTAGGTATGCAAACTTCAGAGTTCCAGCAATGGACAGAAGAGAGCAAAATGGAGTTGGAATCTTCGTGTTTTGATGAAATGGTTAAAGGGGTTTTGACTTCATCAATGGGTAACGAAGATGCTTGTAATTCAAGAAAGTAAGTGGGAGCGTAATAATATTTCTAAAAACCTTATGTGCTTGGCACATTGGTAATTGGAAATAAATTTCTTGACACAAATTAGGACTTCATTTGAAAATAGTTTTTCGATGAAGTGCTTAGGCTAAATAGCCTCAATATTAGGCATGATGATCTATGGAGATAGATTTACCTAATGGGGCTAAGCAATGAATACATATTGACAAGATGCTAAAACCTTTTAGCATTTAAAACGCCAAGGAGTGATTCTTGCCAAAGTCACATGGAAAGAGTTTTTGCAAGACTCGGTGTCCCAAAACACTGATGAGTAAAATACATGATGCAGATTCCACACACTTTTGTGTTTGGATTAATCATGTATTCCATGGTATGTAAAACAACCAGATATGTCCGATACTCCCAAGGTGTTGCGAGTATGGATACCAAAGTGATCAAATTTCCGATCATGGGACAACAGTGAAAGATGTCACAGAGTACTAGAGTAAGTACTGATGACATGGTTTTCTCGCAAGCAGAGATCATGAAGAGTTCGTTGTAAAATGTTACATCGATAGAGTCTTCATCTTTTCTCCATGCGATTTTCGATTTAAATTAAGGGTTTTGTGTAACACACAATGTGGTGGCACAGTTAGTTGGAATTTGTTCAAACTAGTTACTGTGGCGAATTCTATAACAAGGGCTAAGTATGTTGACGCTTTAGAAGCGACAAAGAAGATGTTGAATCATATAGTTCATTCATGAACTTAGTTCCAAGATGGCTTTTGACAATGGGACACTACTGCAGGTAGTTGCTCCATAACTCAGTCTAAGGAATCCAGGTTCGACCTGTGATTCACATACATACAAAGCCAAGTCCACACAAAATATGAATTTTGTGAAAACGTGAAAACGCGAGGACATGCAAAGATACACATAGAACTGAAGTCGTCAGATCCGTTGGACATCAGGCTATACCACAAGCGAAGCATATTTACACCGGTGTGCCACAGGTGTGAAGTGCATTAGCATAAGCTAGATTATTAACTCTAGTGCAAGTGGGAGTCTGTAGGAGATATGCCCTAGAGGCAATAATAAATGATATTATTTATCTCCGAGTTCATAATTATGTTTATGTTCCATGCTATAACTGCAATGATTCTCGAGTCTGCAATATCCACGAGGCTCGGAGGAAGACTCATATGCACGTGTGGAATAATAAATGGTAAGAAGTATTCCTAGTCTGGCCTCTAAGACTAGCTCAAGTCTTGCATGATGATTCTGTTTTCCTGGTCATGGGCATGTCAATGCCAGCAACTTTGAGGGCACAATGTTAAGAGAACATTTGTGTTGAATCGACCCGGATTGATGTTATGCTATGAGATTCATTCGTCACAAGTTTATTGGTACATAACACAGAGATGGTTAACGTTTGCATGATTCCTTAGACCATGAGAGTATCGAGTTTCTTCATGCTTGCTTCATGAACTTTGGGGTTTGTTAAACGTCATCCGTAAATGGGTGGCTATTACGGCGGCTTACGGGTTCATGGAAAAGTGTGTCAAGTAACTTGATAGCTCAAGATTGGGATTTGCTCCTCCGACGATGGAGAGATATCTCTGGGCCCTCTCGGTGTTACGGTATCCATCATCGTCTGGCCAGACACTTTGTGATTTGATCACGGGGATGCCGGAACACGATAACGAGAAAAGAGAACAATACTGGTAACGAGGTAACTAGCATAGTGGACAAGTTGTTGATCCACGGGAATTCCAACATGTCTCACCTCGGGTATTTGTAACATATCGTGAAGCAACAGGAATAGCACACGGCAACTGGAGGTTCACTCGAATATTCATTCGTGTGGGTATAGGGGTCAATATGGGTGTCCACGGCTCCGATGTTGATCATTGATCGGAAGGGGTTCCAGGTCATGTCTATACTTCACCGAACCTATAGGGTCACATGCTTAAGGGTCATCTATCTGTTGAATACTAGACAGGGAGTCTGAGAGAAAATCACCGAAAAAGTTTCGGACACCGAAAAGTTTCGGACAGCGGAATCGTACCGCAGAGAGAGGTCACCGGATGAGTTTCGATGAAACCGAAAAAGTTGTTTCGGGGTATGCCATTAAGTCAAAATGGTTTCGGCACATGCCTGATAATTCTTGGAGGGTGCCAGAATCATTCTGGAAACTTTTTGGAATTTTCAGAAATAAAAACCGAAAATGTTTCGGAGCTGCCGGTACCGCTTTGGCTGTTTTTCGCAGATGAAATTCACTAATCTGAAATTGTTTCAGAACGAATCCAAAATCATTTTAGTGGGTACTGGAATTATTCTAAGACCCACAGAAATATTTTCGGATTTAGTGGACGCGAAAAATTGTCTTCATGAATAGTGAAAACGCATTCTTGTTTGCTTTTTGCAGATGAAAATCACTAAACCGAAATTGTTTCGGAACGCGTTGAAAATTATTTTAGTGGGTACTGGAAATGTTCTGAGCCCACATAAATATTTTCAGTTCGAATGGACGCTGAAAAATGTCGTCATGAATAGTGAAAGTGCTTTTTGCTTGGCTTCTTGGAGAAGCCACCTTGAGGGCCTTTTTGATATTTCCCCCCTTGGCTTCTTGGAGAAGCCACCCTTGGGCTTGGCCTATAAATAGGGGTGGAGGGGGCTGCCTAAAGTATCATCCCTTCTCACATACAAGTGCCATGCATGATCTGGCTTCTCTCTCCCTCCCAGCGAAATAGTTTCGTAGAGCCGAAAGGCTGTCTGGGTTCCGGTGGGAACTAGTTCTGGACGGCGAAGCCCTGCCGGATAGATGACACCGTATGTGTGCAACTCTGTAGAGAGATCGTAGTTTCGGTCTTAGTTCGTGAGTTCCTCCCGAAGGGCTGTCCGTGTGACTGTCCGAGTTTCGAAGGTCCTCCCGAAGGGCTGTCCGAGTGACCGTTCGAGTTTCGAAGGTCCTCCCGAAGGGCTGTCCGCGACACCGTCCGGGGGGCTGTTCGACCGCCTCCCGGAGGGCTGTCTAAGGAGCAGGTGAGGGTATACATCCTCGCGGTTGGGAGGTTGTAAATCCTAGCTGCGGGGATCTGCACCGCCGATCGTGATCGACTCTACTTCCCGCTACGCTACGAGTCGGTAACGAAAAAGATCAAACCATGTATGCAGTCTCCATAGTGGTCCTGGGCTGGTGCGTAGGTCGGAATTTTTTTGTTTTCTGCTGTGTTCCCCTACACTATGATGATGATTAAATAGCTTGTGCTGGCGGATCAGATTCAAGTGAAGGCAACATGTGGTGCACATCGAAAGTACTACTAGTCCAAACTAGATCAAGTTTGGATTAGTAGTATACTTTTGACATGCATCACATATTGCCTCCACTTGAACCTAATCCACCTTCATTTGACACACTGTTATGGACATAATGATATAAACCTCATAATTGGTATTGTACCAAAATTTGTATAACGGCGTATAAATACACTAAAAATAAAAAAAATAAAAAAAAGAATACTAGTAGCGATGGATAGTAAACACGCTGCAACTAGCTATATTAGCAACAGCGCAGGAGAGAAGAAGCGTTGCCGCTATGTGTCTTAGCAGTAGCGCGTGTCACATGCCCTACTGCTAAGTAATAGTTGTAGTGCCTTATTAGTAGCGCGGCAGCACGCGCTACTAGTGGGCATTAAACCCGCGCTACTACTAGGGTTTTCCCTAGTAGTGTTTGAGCAGCTTTTTAGCGTTCCTGTACATTGCAATCAAACACACAGGCCTGGCAATTCATAGAGAACATTCAAAACAATCGATGATTATGCATCTCAGGGATTCACATGTCAGAGCCAATATTTACTTCACAACTAAAGAATAAAGAAAAAATGGATCGACGCTGCTGATAGCAAAGGGCATCCCATTCGAAAATATCAAACGCATGTCTTCTTGCTAAAATCAATGAGAAAAATTTGACAAGGTTTTCCCATTCCAAAATATCAAATGCCTACGATTGTGGAATGGGCAGGGTTTGCCATCAGTTCGGACATTGACATGGCACCTCGTGCTAAATAAACCAGCTGTTCTGTTTGTGCAATTCCACCAAAATCAACCAAATTCGCGCGTAGCTTGTATGATTTCGCCCTTATATGTTGCAACGCCTTGAACTTATCGGCACCTCCTTTCTTGTGGTGGAAATGAACGATTCAATGTATTCATGAACATTTTGTGCAGTTCCCATTGAAATAAAGCTAAGCACCCCTGTTTGCACAAATACAAAAAAAGTGATTAGTATAAAGCAAACTGTACTATGAATTGACAGTTTAAACAAGCACCTGTTGGGAATCGTAGCATAATTTTAAAATTTTCCTACGCTCACCAAGATGCATCTATGGAGTATACTAGCAACGAGGGGAAATGAGTGCATCTACATACCCTTGTAGATCGCGAGCGGAAGCGTTCCAATGAACGTGGATGACGGAGTCGTACTCGCCGTGATCCAAATCACCGATGACCGAGTCCCGAACGGACGGCACCTCCGCGTTCAACACACGTACGGTGCAGCGACGTCTCCTCCTTCTTGATCCAGCAAGGGGAAGGAGAGGTTGATGGAGATCCAGCAGCACGACGGCATGATGGTGGATGTAGCGGGTCTCGGCAGGTCTTCGCCGAGCTTCTGCGAGAGGGAGAGGTGTAGCAGGGGAGGAGGGAGGCGCCCAAGGCTGTAATCCTAATGCCCTCCCTCCCCCCCTTTATATAGGCCCCCTGGGAGGGGGGGGGGCGCCGGCCAAGGGGGTGCCTTTCCCCCCAAGGCAAGTGGGGCGCCCCCCCACCCTAGGGTTTCCAACCCTAGGCGCAGGGGGGAGGCCCATGGGGGGCGCCCCAGCCCACTAAGGGCTGGTTTCCCTCCCACTTCAGCCCATGGGGCCCTCCGGGATAGGTGGCCCCACCTGGTGGACCCCCGGGACCCTTCGGGATAGGTGGCCCCACCCGGTGGACCCCCGGGACCCTTCCGGTGGTCCCGGTACATTACCGGTAACCCCCGAAACTTTCCCGGTGGCCGAAACTTGACTTCCTATATATAATTCTTCACCTCCGGACCATTCCGGAACTCCTCGTGACGTCCGGGATCTCATCCGGGACTCCGAACAACTTTCGGGTTTCCGCATACACATATCTCTACAACCCTAGCGTCACCGAACCTTAAGTGTGTAGACCCTACGGGTTCGGGAGACATGCAGACATGACCGAGACGCCTCTCCGGTCAATAACCAACAGCGGGATCTGGATACCCATGTTGGCTCCCACATGTTCCACGATGATCTCATCGGATGAACCACGATGTCGAGGCTTCAGTCAATCCCGCATACAATTCCCTTTGTCAATCGGTATGTTACTTGCCCGAGATTCGATCATCGGTATCCCAATACCTTGTTCAATCTCGTTACCGGCAAGTCTCTTTACTCGTACTGCAATGCATGATCCCGTGACTAACACCTTAGTCACATTGAGCTCATTATGATGATGCATTACCGAGTGGGCCCAGAGATACTTCTCCATCACACGGAGTGACAAATCCCAGTCTCGATCCGTGCCAACCCAACAGACACTTTCGGAGATACCCGTAGTGCACCTTTATAGTCACCCAGTTACGTTGTGACGTTTGGCACACCCAAAGCACTCCTATGGTATCCGGGAGTTGCACGATCTCATGGTCTAAGGAAAAGATACTTGACAATGGAAAAGCTCTAGCAAACGAAACTATCCGATCTTTTATGCTATGCTTAGGATTGGGTCTTGTCCATCACATCATTCTCCTAATGATGTGATCCCGTTATCAACGACATCCAATGTCCATAGTCAGGAAACCATGACTATCGGTTGATCAACGAGCTAGTCAACTAGAGGCTTACTAGGGACACGTTGTGGTCTATGTATTCACACATGTATTACGATTTCCGGACAATACAATTATAGCATGAATAATAGACAATTACCATGAACAAAGAAATATAATAATAACCATTTATTATTGCCTCTAGGGCATATTTCCAACAGTCTCCCACTTGCACTAAAGTCAATAATCTAGTTACATTGTGATGAATCGAACACCCATTGCGTCCTGGTGTTGATCATGTTTTGCCCTATGGAGAGGTTTTGTCAACGGATCTGCTACATTCAGGTCCGTATGTACTTTACAAATATCTATGTCTCCATTTTGAACACTTTCACGAATGGAGTTGAAGCGACGCTTGATATGCCTGGTCTTCCTGTGAAATCTGGGCTCCTTCGCAAGGGCAATAGCTCCAGTGTTGTCACAGAAGAGAGTCATCGGGCCCGACGCATTGGGAATCACCCCTAGGTCGGTAATGAACTCCTTCACCCAGACTGCTTCCTGTGCTGCCTCCGAGGCTGCCATGTACTCCGCTTCACATGTAGATCCCGCCACGACGCTTTGCTTGCAACTGCACCAGCTTACTGCTCCTCCATTCAAAATATACACATATCCGGTTTGTGACTTCGAGTCATCTAGATCTGTGTCGAAGCTAGCGTCGACGTAACCCTTTACGACGAGCTCTTCGTCACCTCCATAAATGAGAAACATATCCTTAGTCCTCTTCAGGTACTTCAGGATATTCTTGACCGCTGTCCAGTGTTCCATGCCGGGATTACTTTGGTACCTTCCTACCAAACTTACGGCAAGGTTTACATCAGGTCTGGTACACAGCATGGCATACATAATAGACCCTATGGCCGAGGCATAGGGGATGACACTCATCTTTTCTCTATCTTCTGCCGTGGTCGGGCATTGAGCCGTGCTCAATTGCACACCTTGCAATACAGGCAAGAACCCCTTCTTGGACTGATCCATATTGAACTTCTTCAATATCTTGTCAAGGTATGTACTCTGTGAAAGACCAATGAGGCGTCTTCATCTATCTCTATAGATCTTGATGCCTAATATATAAGCAGCTTCTCCAAGGTCCTTCATTGAAAAACACTTATTCAAATAGGCCTTTATACTTTCCAAGAATTCTATATCATTTCCCATCAATAATATGTCATCCACATATAATAAGAGAAATGCTACAGAGCTCCCACTCACTTTCTTGTAAACACAGGCTTCTCCATAAGTCTGTGTAAACCCAAATGCTTTGATCATCTCATCAAAGCGAATGTTCCAACTCCGAGATGCTTGCACCAGCCCATAGATTGAGCGCTGGAGCTTGCATACTTTGTTAGCATTCTTAGGATCGACAAAACCTTCCGGCTGCATCATATACAACTCTTCCTTAAGGAAGCCGTTAAGGAATGCCGTTTTGACGTCCATCTGCCATATCTCATAATCATAGTATGCGGCAATTGCTAACATGATTCGGACGGACTTCAGCTTCGCTACGGGTGAGAAAGTCTCATCGTAGTCAACCCCTTGAACTTGTCGATAACCCTTAGCGACAAGTCGAGCTTTGTAGATGGTCACATTACCATCCGCGTCCGTCTTCTTCTTAAAGATCCATTTGTTTTCTATGGCTCGCCGATCATCGGGCAAGTCAGTCAAAGTCCATACTTCGTTTTCATACATGGATCCTATCTCGGATTTCATGGCTTCTAGCCATTTGTCGGAATCCGGGCCCGCCATCGCTTCTTCATAGTTCGAAGGTTCACCGTTGTCTAACAACATGATTTCCAGGACAGGGTTGCCGTACCACTCTGGTGCGGAACGTGTCCTTGTGGACCTACGAAGTTCAGTAGTAACATGATCCGAAGCTTCATGATCATCATCATCAACTTCCTCCCCAGTCGGTGTAGGCACCACAGGAACATCTTCCCGCGTTGCGCTACTTTCCGGTTCGGAAGGGGTGACTATCACCTCATCAAGTTCCACTTTCCTCCCACTCAATTCTTTCGAGAGAAACTCCTTCTCCAGAAAGGACCCGTTCTTGGCAACGAAGATCTTGCCATCAGATCTGAGGTAGAAGGTATACCCAATAGTTTCCTTAGGGTATCCTATGAAGACGCATTTCTCCGACTTGGGTTCGAGCTTTTCAGGTTGAAGTTTCTTGACATAAGCATCGCATCCCCAAACTTTTAGAAACGACAGCTTAGGTTTCTTCCGAAACCATACTTCATACGGTGTCGTCTCAATGGATTTCGACGGAGCCCTATTTAAAGTGAATGCGGCAGTCTCTAAAGCATAACCCCAAAATGAGAGCGGTAAATCAGTCAGAGACATCATAGATCGCACCATATCCAATAGAGTGCGATTACGACGTTCGGACACACCATTTCTCTGAGGTGTTCCAGGCGGCGTGAGTTGTGAAACTATTCCACATTTCCTTAAGTGTGTACCAGATTCCTGACTTAAATATTCTCCACCACGATCTGATCGTAAGAATTTTATTTTTCTGTCACGTTGATTCTCAACCTCACTCTGAAATTCCTTGAACTTTTCAAAGGTTTCAGACTTGTGTTTCATTAGGTAGACATACCCATATCTAATTAAGTCATCAGTGAGAGTGAGAACATAACGATATCCTCCGCGAGCCTCAACACTCATTGGACCGCACACATCGGTATGTATGATTTCCAATAAGTTGGTTGCTCGCTCCATTGTTCCGGAGAACGGAGTCTTGGTCATCTTACCCATGAGGCATGGTTCGCACGTGTCAAATGATTCGTAATCAAGAGACTCCAAAAGTCCATCTGCATGGAGCTTCTTCATGCGCTTGACACCAATGTGACCAAGGCGGCAGTGCCACAAGTATGTGGGACTATCGTTATCAACTTTCCATCTTTTGGTATTCACACTATGAACATGTGTAACATCACGTTCGAGATTCATCAAGAATAAACCATTAACCAGCGGGGCATGACCATAAAACATATCTCTCAAATAAATAGAACAACCATTATTCTCGGATTTAAATGAGTAGCCATCTCGAATTAAACGAGATCCAGATACAATGTTCATGCTCAAAGCTGGCACTAAATAACAATTATTAAGGTTTAAAACTAATCCCGTGGGTAGATGCAGAGGTAGCGTGCCGACGGCGATCACATCAACCTTGGAACCATTCCCGACGCGCATCGTCACCTCGTCCTTCGCCAGTCTCCGTTTATTCCATAGTTCCTATTTTGAGTTACAAATATGAGCAACTGCGCCGGTATCAAATACCCAGGAGCTACTACGAGTACTGGTAAGGTACACATCAATTACATGTATATCACATATACCTTTGGTGTTGCCGGCCTTCTTGTCCGCTAAGTATTTGGGGCAGTTCCGCTTCCAGTGACCACTTCCCTTGCAATAAAAGCACTCAGTCTCGGGCTTGGGTCCATTTTTCGACTTCTTCCAGGCAACTGGCTTACCGGGCGCGGCAACTCCCTTGCCGTCCTTCTTGAAGTTCTTCTTACCCTTGCCCTTCTTGAACTTAGTGGTTTTATTCACCATCAACACTTGATGTTCTTTTCTGATCTCCACCTCCGCTGATTTCAGCATTGAATATATCTCAGGAATGGTCTTTTCCATCCCCGGCATATTGAAGTTCATCACAAAGCTCTTGTAGCTTGGTGGAAGCGACTGAAGGATTCTGTCAATGACCGCGTCATCCGGGAGATTAACTCCCAGCTGAGTCAAGCGGTTGTGCAACCCAGACATTCTGAGTATGTGCTCACTTACAGAACTATTTTCCTCCATTTTACAGCTGAAGAACTTGTCGGGGACTTCATATCTCTCGACCCGGGCATGAGCTTGGAAAACCAATTTCAGCTCCTCGAACATCTCATATGCTCCATGTTTCTTAAAACGCTTTTGGAGACCCGGTTCTAAGCTGTAAAGCATGCCGCACTGAACGAGGGAGTAATCATCAGCACGCTGCTGCCAAGCGTTCATAACGTCTTGGTTTTTTCTAGGAACGCGTTGAAATTGAGGACAACGTTGGCCATTTGATCTACAAGACATAGTGTAAAGATTTTAGACTAAGTTCATGATAATTAAGTTCATCTAATCAAATTATTTAATGAACTCCCACTCAGATAGACATCCCTCTAGTCATCTAAGTGAAAACATGATCCGAGTTGACTAGGCAGTGTCCGATCATCACGTGAGACGGACTAGTCAAGATCGGTGAACATCTCCATGTTGATCATATCTTCTATACGACTCATGCTCGACCTTTCGGTCCTCCGTGTCCCGAGGCCATGTCTGTACATGCTAGGCTCGTCAAGTCAACCTAAGTGTATTGCGTGTGTTCCGAGGCCATGTCTATACATGCTAGGCTCGTCAACACCCGTTGTATTCGAACGTTAGAATCTATCACACCCGATCATCACGTGGTGCTTCGAAACAACGAACCTTCGCAACGGTGCACAGTTAGGGGGAACACTTTTCTTGAAATTATCATAAGGGATCATCTTACTTACTACCGTCGTTCTAAGCAAATAAGATGCAAAAACATGATAAACATCACATGCAATCAAACAGTGACATGATATGGCCAATATCATTATGCTCCTTTGATCTCCATCTTCGGGGCACCATGATCATCTTCGTCACCGGCATGACACCATGATCTCCATCATCATGATCTCCATCATTGTGTCTTCATGAAGTCGTCACGCCAACGATTACTTCTACTTCTATGACTAACGCGTTTAGCAACAAAGTAAAGTAATTTACATGGCGTTATTCAATGACACGCAGGTCATGCAAAATAATAAAGACAACTCCTATGGCTCCTGCCGGTTGTCATACTCATCGACATGCAAGTCGTGATTCCTATTACAAGAATATGATCAATCTCATACTTCACATATATCATTCATCACATCTTCTGGCCATATCACATCACATAACATATGCTGCAAAAACAAGTTAGACGTCCTCTAATTGTTGTTGCAAGTTTTTACGTGGTTTGTAGGTTTCTAGCAAGAACGTTTCTTACCTACGTATGACCACAACGTGATTTGCCAATTTCTATTTACCCTTCATAAGGACCCTTTTCATCGAGTCCGTTCCGACTAAAGTAGGAGAGACAGACACCCGCTAGCCACCTTATGCAACTAGTGCATGTCAGTCGGTGGAACCGTCTCACGTAAGCGTACGTGTAAGGTCGGTCCGGGCCGCTTCATCCTACAATACCGCCGAAACAAGACAAGACTAGTAGCGGCAAGAAGAATTGGCAACATCAACGCCCACAACTGCTTTGTGTTCTACTCGTGCATAGTAACTACGCATAGGCCTTGCTCATGATGCCACTGTTGGGAATCGTAGCATAATTTTAAAATTTTCCTACGCTCACCAAGATGCATCTATGGAGTATACTAGCAACGAGGGGAAAGGAGTGCATCTACATACCCTTGTAGATCGCGAGCGGAAGCGTTCCAATGAACGTGGATGACGGAGTCGTACTCGCCGTGATCCAAATCTCCGATGACCGAGTGCCGAACGGACGTCACTTCCGCGTTCAACACACGTATGGTGCAGCGATGTCTCCTCCTTCTTGATCCAGCAAGGGGAAGGAGAGGTTGATGGAGATCCAGCAGCACGACGGCGTGATGGTGGATGTAGCGGGTCTCGGTAGGGCTTCGCCGAGCTTCTGCGAGAGGGGGAGGTGTAGCAGGGGAGGAGGGAGGCGCCCAAGGCTGTAACCCTACTGCCCTCCCTCCCCCTTTATATAGGCCCCCTAGGAGGGGGGGGGCGCGCCGGCCAAACCCATCTAGATGGGGGGGGCGGCGGCCAAGGAGGTGCCTTGCCCCCTAAGGCAAGTGGGGCGCCCCCCCACCCTAGGGTTTCCAACCCTAGGCACAGGGGGGAGGCCCATGGGGGGCACCCCAGCCCACTAAGGGCTGGTTGCCCTCCCACTTCAGCCCATGGGGCCCTCCGGGATAGGTGGCCCCACCCGGTGGACCCCCGGGACCCTTCCAGTGGTCCCGGTACAATACCGGTAACCCCCGAAACTTTCCCGGTGGCCGAAACTTGACTTCCTATATATAATTCTTCAACTCCGGACCATTCCGGAACTCCTCGTGACGTCCGGGATCTCTTCCGGGACTCCGAAAAACTTTCGGGTTTCCGCATACACATATCTCTACAACCCTAGCGTCACCGAACCTTAAGTGTGTAGACCCTACGGGTTCGGGAGACATGCAGACATGACCGCGACGCCTCTCCGGTCAATAACCAACAGCGGGATCTAGATACCCATGTTGGCTCCCACATGTTCCACGATGATCTCATCGGATGAACCACAATGTCGAGGATTCAGTCAATCCCGCATACAATTCCCTTTGTCAATCGGTATGTTACTTGCCCGAGATTCGATCGTCGGTATCCCAATACCTTGTTCAATCTCGTTACCGGCAAGTCTCTTTACTCGTACTGCAATGCATGATCCCGTGACTAACACCTTAGTCACATTGAGCTCATTATGATGATGCATTACCGAGTGGGCCCAGAGATACTTCTCCGTCACACGGAGTGACAAATCCCAGTCTCGATCCGTGCCAACCCAACAGACACTTTCGGAGATACCCGTAGTGCACCTTTATAGTCACCCAGTTACGTTGTGACGTTTGGCACACCCAAAGCACTCCTACGGTATCCGGGAGTTGCACGATCTCATGGTCTAAGGAAAAGATACTTGACAATGGAAAAGCTCTAGCAAACGAAACTATCCGATCTTTTATGCTATGCTTAGGATTGGGTCTTGTCCATCACATCATTCTCCTAATGATGTGATCCCGTTATCAACGACATCCAATGTCCATAGTCAGGAAACCATGACTATCGGTTGATCAACGAGCTAGTCAACTAGAGGCTTACTAGGGACACGTTGTGGTCTATGTATTCACACATGTATTACGATTTCCGGACAATACAATTATAGCATGAATAATAGACAATTACCATGAACAAAGAAATATAATAATAACCATTTATTATTGCCTCTAGGGCATATTTCCAACAGCACCTACATGGTCCATGTAGAGCACACTTTTAGAAAAATGGAACTCACCAGAAAGAATCCTAGAACAACATTGTACTCGCGCATTACAGCAAGAAAATGGAGATTTGTCAGTCCTTCTGAGCTGAAGTTAGTTTGGTCTTGTGGGGGGTAATGTAACCATCCTTCAACTGGTCCTTCTGATGAGAAGATAGACAGGGCTTCTTCATCCTGGCATAATCGGAACTAGTCACTTCACTACTCCATATTCTTCTTCAGAGGAGGATGATCATGTTGTGCAAAGACAAGAGGGTAACTGAATGCTAGCATCCCTGTTTGCTCGAAAAATATAGGCCAACAGTTGTGAAATATCCTTATCTTACCTCAATGGGACATTGCGGTGCACATACAGATTGGAAGTCTTGTCTCCATTTGTGCAGTTCACTAAAATCAAGCAACATTACCGTACAAGTAGCACAACATATGAAAGCACACTGTAGAATCATGTGAAAGAAGGCTAGTACTGACCTCTCATGACACGGAATTCAAAAAACTCACAAGAATAAGATCTGAACCAAATTTGCCAACACAGATAGGAAGTAAGATCTCCTCTTGTGCAGTTCCACTAAGATCAAGCAATCAAGCAACATTGTCGGTGTGACATTTTGGTTGAACTGCACAAAACACTCTTAAAACAAAAGTGTTTTGTGCAGTGCAACAAAAGGTCACAATGGCAACGAGGTGAAGTAGATAACCCTGTTTACACAGAGGTGCAAAGGAAACAACTAGTAGTCAATAACGGTGGATGACACAGAAGCCAACAAAAAGAAGCATCTACCTTATCTAAATGGGAAAGAAAGCAAGACAGTAGCATTTCTCAAACGGTGGCATTGATTAATATTAACAGAGAGATTATATTAATAATAAAATTCGTTAAACATGTAATTTGCTTTTAAAGAAAGAAGACCCCGAGGGAGTCTTTTTGGGACTTTTTCCAACAGTTGCCCCTGCCACGCATCGCACCTTGTCTCTATTAGTTCATTACTAGGGGTAACATGGTCTTTTAGCATGTCATTTAATAACCTCTAGTCCATGTTTAGTCCCTGGAATCAAGCAGGTAGGGACTAGGGAGTTTTTATCCAAACAGGGCCTTAGATTAACAACAGCTAAAGAGTTGCACGGGATAGTGGAGGCACCAACACCATGTGCATCTACCGATGTACTGGGGTGATGCACACACAGTCTGTTGCAACAAAGAACAAACAACCAAGGAGCATATTTGTGTTGGTCCCAGTTTTGTTATCTTTAGACACCTTTCCCTATGTGAGCGCAGCAAATCTAGTCCTGCTCAAACTCTATAGCCTTGTCCCCCAAAACAAAAGATCAGTTCGTTACAGATGTGCGTACTGCGTTTGTCATTGTTTTCCCTTTTCGACCAACGTAGGTGCTGGATAGCCAGTCTGTACTAGTACTTTCCCCACTTCCTTTCCTCTGTGAACCACGTCCTAGATTTATGCTATACAACTTTCCCCACTACTTTCCCCCATTCCTGTCCTCTTTGAACCACGTCTTAGATTCATGCGATACAACTTTCCCCACTACATTCCCCCTTCCTTTCCTTTTTGAACCACGTCCAAGATTCATGCTATACAACTTTTCCCACTACTTTCCCCCATTCCTTTCCTCTTTGAACCATGTCCTAGATTCATGGTATACAACTTTCCCCACTACTTTCCTGTTTGATACAACACCTAGATTCGAGTGCAGAAGCGGAAAAAGCCCACATGCAGCTAGAGCAATGCATGTGGAATAAGTAAATTATACCTTAAGGTTCTTGGGGTGTGGTTCGGTGGGCGACCGGAGGCCGTTCGACCCACACTATGTATGGCGGCGAAGAAGAAGGGGTCGGAGGCCCTCCCGCGCCGCCACTGGGTGAAAGTGAACAGTTGCACCGGCAGTGGATTCCCTCCCTTGCCGACGGCGACACCGTTAAGCCTCCTTCCCCTCCCGGTGGATGGATCCTGCCGGCTCTTTGACCAGCTGTGAGGGGAGAGAGAGAGGCCAACGAAGTCTTGTTTAGATCTCTAGAGTTTGCGAGAGTGTGAAGAGAGGAACTACAAGCAGACCAGCAGTGAGGGGAGAGAGAGAGAGAGGCCAACGAAGTCTTGTTTAGATATGGAGAGGGTGAGAGAGTGTGAAGAGAGCAACTACAAGCGTTGAGGCTCCAGCGTGTATATATATACTGGAGAGAGTGTGAAGAGTGCAAACCCTAGAAAACAAGCGCTGAGGCTGCAGCTTATACGTGATGAGGTGATTATACGGTCACTACGAGATCGTATAGCTCCGTATCCATCCATTTTGACCAGTCAAAGAATCCTCCTGGCACGAATTATGCTCAAGTGTAGTTATCGAACCCGAGACCTGAAGTTTGATGAGCGAACAGGCTAACCAGCTACACAACCCTCCCGTTATGTTCAACGAGAGGAAAATAACCTTTTATACATTCCTGCATTCGTGTGACAAGCATGCCGTATTTTTTTTGTGTGTGGCAGTCATTGGGATTTAAATCATAATCGTGTCATGTGGCTTTGGTGGTAAGACTATCCACAGTGGTGCAGAAATAATGCAGCCTTAGTCACCTTACCTCTCTCCACGTAGTACGTTGGGTCCCACCAGTCAGAGGGTGAAACAAACAAATTAATAAGAAAAATTAAAAGTGCCAGCACTGTATCTTACCTCACACATCTCGCTACTGCTCGGGAACACTGTCCCATTGATCCCTCTGTTCGCTCACGTACTGTTTTAAGTGAATCCTTATTATAACATGCACACAATTTTGGGCACTTGTATTGGGCCTAAGTCAGTGTGCCACCGTATCTCGTACGACTCCCTCCGTCTAGGTGTAATAAGTCACGTTAAAAGGTGGAGCGGGACCAAGGTGCAAGCAGATCGGAGGAGAAGGAGAAACTTGACCGGTCATTCCTCCAATCAAAGCCCTGATTTCTGTCTCTAAACGCAACAATTAATCCAAACAACTAAGAGATGGCGTTTTAGCTACCATGCAGGGACACGTATTAACTCGCATGCAAGCCGACTTTGATTTCTTGACTGATCAACGCGTAGTTGCGCTCCATGCACTGGGTTTTCGGGGGACATAACAAGGCAGAGTAAGGAGCGTTTGGTTACATTGCTTAGGCTGGTCATAGTGGTGAGTAACTTGGACTAGTACAACATGCATATGTTACTAGTCTATGTTACTACTATGTGAAGTTTGCCGTCGGAAGCGAGCCGATCTGGCTCTCCTGAGCTAGCAAGGTTTTTCTAGCCCACCCAACCTAGCTGGCCCACAAAAGCTAAATTATTTTAACAGTTCCAAACGCCTAACCTTGCCCGGCTATGCTATAAGCTGTTCTTGCTAAGGAACCAAACGCTCCCTAAGTAACAACGCTCGCTAGCAACGAGGCCAAGAGGGGATTGAGATGCGAAGTTAATGGACGATGCCTAAACATTTTGGGAATATCTGATTTCAGTAGGATGACTTAACACCTACACGGAGGGAGTACTACTCGTCAGTCCAGGTTTGATGGAATATTCATCACCTCTTCTCTTCTTGTACGTACTCCATTTGTATCTCACTTCCTGTGGCTTCGCACTCGCACGATTTTCCTATTCTATGAATCTATTTGTGCGTGTGCGTGTGTGTGTTTAACAACATGTGTGTGTTAGAGAGAGCGACAGATCGACCTACTCCTACGGAGAGATGGTGTGTAGTGTACGATTTTAGCCGCGAGAGTCGGTGCATCCTCTCGTTTCCGGGCGTCCGGTAGGGACAGGCAGACAACTGCCACGCCGCTCCTGACCAGCCTGGCCCACCCAAAGCCCCTCCATCGCCCGCGCGCGCTTCCCGCCCGAAATGGTCAGCGCCTCTCCAAAGAATCGGTGCCGCATTCATGCCCGGGCAGAGCGGACGCGACCTCTCACTGGCGCCTGCGTTGTAGGGAGAAGTGGATTCAAGAGTGATGGTTGCTTCGTCCGTCCAACTTACTGCTGGGTCTATGTGATTTGACGGCTCATTGGTCATTATTACTGAGGTGGTAGGACTGCTGGATGTCCCACGCTCTCGGCGAAAGGAGGTACTACTAGATTACAATTTTCTCCATTCTTACGGCGGAGGAGTGCAAGAGCAGTGAAAACACGCAGGCTCAGTGATTACATGGCCCACCTCACACTATCACCATATTTTCTGGACACCGTGCGACACCTAACTCTTTACATAGTACTCCCTCCGTTCCTAAATATAAGTCTTTGTAGAGATTCCACTAGGTGGACTACATACGGAACAAAATGAATCTACACTTAAAATGCATCTATATACATCCGTATGCATCTATATACATCCGTATGTGGTTCATTGTGAAATCTCTACAAAGACTTATATTTAGGAACAGAGCAAGTACTTGTATAGTACGTACTGTAATTTATCAGCAAGATAGTACAATGCTATGAAGCTTCCAGCTTCTGTTACATGTATCTTGCGTCCAAGGTTGCCCGTTGCAACATTTCATCAAATACAAAGGAGACTAACATGCATGCTATTGCATCTCAATGATTGACAGATCATAGCAAATATGTACTCCCTCCGTTCCAAAATAAGTGTCTCAACTTTATGCTACATACGGAGGAAAATGAGTGAATCTACACTCTAAAATACGTCTATATACATTAGTTTTTGGAGTATGTACTAGTAGTTCATATTGAAATCTACTAAAGGACATATATATTCCAAAAAATATGATAATTTCTCTAACCAAGGTAGTAGGGACGAGGAGTAAACGGAGGGAGTAGTAAAATTTTCTCCTTGTCCTGCGAGCCACCGCGCGTGTGGGTGAGGGAGCAGTCCCTAGCCATTGAAACAGAGACAGCTAAAGAAAAAAATGATCCATGCAGTCCCTAGCCCTTGAACCGTAAACCCTAACCAGGCTTTAATTTGCTGGCAACGTTGGCGCTTCCTAAGAAATGAAGTTTGCAACCCTTTGACCATCGGATCATTTTGTGCAGTTTCACCAAAATTGAGATGAGCATCCCTGTGGCAAAGAAATTGAAGAAGCATGATTAGAATAAGATTACTGGAACTAGTTGATGAGACACAAACACATCACAAATACAGTACGTAGAAGCCAGTAGAGGTATGTGCGGGGCAAATAAGTAGAGAAATATCCACATCGAGTGATGTGGGCAGCTGGAGCAGTGGTGCAAGCCGGCTGTAAAGGGAGTTGTACCTGAGGGATGTTGGGACGTAGCTCAACCTAGAGGAGGGCAGCGGGAGGAGGCAACTACCCACGTCGCGGCAGTGAGGAATGGACGAAGGCAACCTCACCGGCTTTGTGAGAGAGAATGGCGGGGACCCCTGATCGGGACATGCCGACAGTGGGTTTTCGCCGTCGGCGACGGCGACCGCATCTACACTAAGCATCCACCCCTTCCCCCAGCGGACGTGATCTGCCGGGATGTTAGAGATGTGGCCATAGTGGTTTTGTGCGAGAGAGTGTGAAAACTGAAGAGAGCAACCCCAGCAAGCAACCGTGTAGGCTCGTCCTGCCTATGTATATAGTGGAGTAGTTTCCTTTTCTCTCCATATGAACCTATTTATATTGCGTACGTGCCACTAAAGAAAAAAAACTTTATTTATAAATGACGCGACACCTACTACTCGTTCTCCTATAAACCTTGCGCTTGGCATCTCCAAACTATTAACCTTGCGATTGGCTCTTCGCCTCTTCGGGAAGTCGAGCAATAATGGTACTGCAGTATATATCGTTCTGGCTATATGAGACCGAATGAATTGCTGCACGTCCACGACGTGGCGAGGGTCGAGGGGTGAGGGAGAGTGCGTACTATTACGTCCGTTTCAATATGGACTACATACGGAGCAAAATGAATGAATCTACACTCTAAAATACGTCTATATACATCAGTGTTTGGAGTATGTACTAGTAGTTCATATTGAAATCTACTAAAGGACATATATTCCAAACAATATGATAATCTCACTAACCAAGGTAGGGACGAGGAGTAAACGGAGGGAGTACTAGTAAAATTTTCTCCTCGTCCTGCGAGCCCGCGCGCGTGGGCAAGGGAGCAGGCGTAAGGCATTGTAAGCAAGCTTCACCTCATCCTGCGAGCCACCGCGCCCGTGGGCGGGGGAGACGGCGTACTAAGCAAGCTTCTCCTTGTTCTGCGAGGTGAGGGGACACATCAAAAGAACTCCAGTGTATAGAGCCTTGCCTCTAAGGTAGGCCCCACATGGTTTGCCTCTTTTTTAACATAACGCGTCAAGTCGCAATTTGTTTGTTCACCCGTGGTAGACGATCCTCCCTCCATCTAGTGGACAACTAGTACACATGTCAAGTTACCACCTGGGCTGCCTTTTCATACAGAAATGAGCTCCACCGTGTACCCGCACGGGTGTGGGTCGGAAAGAGATGGGAGTACGTGCGCCGTGCGTCCACCTCTTCTCTTCGTGCACGTCCCCCACCTACGTGGGTGTGTGTGAGAGAGATACAAACCGAGATAGATGCGTCAACTTGAATCTCCGCCTTCATGGAGGAGTCGGCCGTGGCGTACTTGTCTGCTATGATACGTGTTTGTCACAGTAGGTCACGTTTTCTGTCATGCATGTACATCCATGAAAAATTTATGACAGAATCAAGATAGTCATACCTGTGCTGTCGTAGAAGTGTTCCATGAGATTACCAAAATTATCATCACGGAAGTGTCCACTTCCATGACGATGCGTCATAGAAGTGCTTTCGTCAAGGGTGACCGACACGTGGCATCCACCGTAACAGACGTCGTTAAGCTATCGGGTCGTGTTTTAGATCCGATAACCCGTTAACAGCCCCGACCAATGGGGATTTTCCACGTGTAAAATCATCATTGGCTGGTGTAGACACGTGTCAGCTCCGCGTTGGCACAGGTATCACTCAGCCAATGAGCGAGACGTGCCTATGATATGTTGACACGTGGACCGGCCCATCAAATTTAAATGGGCCGGCCCAACTAAAGACCCACAAGATTTTGCGGACCATAATGGGCCGGCCCAGCTAAAGGCCCACGATATTTTGCGGACCATAATGGGCCGGCCCAGCTAAAGGCCCACAAGATTTTGCGGGCCATAATGGGCCGGCCCAGGTAAAGTCCCACAAGATTTTTGTGTGCCATAACGGGCCGGCCCAGGTAAAGGCCCACAAGATTCTTGCGGATCATAACGGGCCGGCCCAGCTAAAGGCCCACGAGATTTCGCTGACATTGATGGGTCGGCCCAGCTGTAGGCCCACAAGATTTTGAGGACCCTAGTAGGCTGGCCCATTAACTGACTGCCATGTTTTGGGCCAAATGTCGGCCCATATTTTATCCAGTCCATTAATGGCCTGCCACGTTCCGGGCCTAATAATGGCCCATATGAGATCCGGCCCGTTAAAAGCCTACCACGTTCTGGACCAAATTACGACCCAGATCAGGTCTGACCCTTTAAGAGGCTTTGTCCCAAATTATGGCCCACATCAGATTCGGCCCGTCAACTGGACGCTATGCTTTTGGGCCCACTTGGTAAAGGCCCATTTAGTAATTCAGCCTGATTTTAGTTTCCACCTGTTAAGGGCCCGTTTAACATTTCGGCCCTATATTAATTTTGGCATGTTAAAAGCCCGTCATATAGTTGGGCCTAACTACGGCCCGGTTTGTATCCGGCCTGCTCGCAGCGAATATCTGAATGGGCCAAACAAGGACCGAGAAAATTTTGGCCTGTTAAAAGCCCGTGATCTGATTCGCACAATCATGGGCCGGGGTCCATTTCGGGCTGCTGCCGGCCCGTGAGCTGTTCGGCACGTTTCAGGCCCAACCTACTTCTCAGCCTCCTAAAAGCCCATTGAGTTTTCTTGCGAAAAGAGGGCCGGGGGTTACTCGGCCTATTAAAGGCCCGAATCTACTAGTGGGCCAGTTTACTTTTGGCCTTTTAACGGACCAAGATGGCGGGGCCCATGATGCAGATCATACATCGTGATTGCATGACGGCCCGATTATGTACCGTAATTTTACGGTTTGGCCGGTTTACTGCGAAGACAGGATATATATACAGTAAAATAACTGCAGCATCGTGAATAAGAAAAAACCTAGACTATACAATAAAGAAATTACGGCATATTACATCCACTGGGCATCAAAGTTCGCCACTATGATAATAAAGCACAAGCAGACAACAGATTACATACACTGGGCATCAAAGATCACCACCAGTGCAAATAAACACGCCGACAAAATAATATACAAAACTGACAACACTTCAATAGAGTTCAAGAAAGGTTAGCCCTGCTGGGGAGCTACAGCGCAAGCAGCTGAGCAAGCTGATGAGACTACGCTTGTTCAACACTTATATCTTCCTCACTCTGAAAGATAAACAAGCAGACAAATGACATGTTTTGCACATAAAAGTATCAGTGCTGACAATTCATCACATTTCTTACTGACGAATAAAGTGGCATAGTTTAAAATTGCATTAACACAATATGGTATTGTTCAGGTCAAGACATGGCAGGAAATGACATTGTGAAGGAGTTGGCAGCTTCACGACACCACTGGATTACAGATCAAGAACTCATAAGTATCAATGGTTAGTGTGCTGTCAATTTATCCCATTTCATATTGGCAAATAAAGAGATGGTTTAAATAATAGCAGAATGATATGACATTGATCATAGTTAAGACATTGCAGAATATGACATTGTGTTGTAGTGGGTAGGTTCACCACACCACTGGATTACGGATGAAGAACAGAAGCATACATGCAGTGGAAAAGAAGATCTTGCTATGTATAGTTCAATTTACATGGTATGAAGAAGGAACTTGGTTGTACAACTGAAAACTTAAATTGAGAAGGACAAACTTTTGTTTATGAACTACATAATAAACTTTAAACACGCAATTTGATGCAAACACCAAAAATAAACAGCTGTTGCAGTCATGCCTAACCAAAAATACACAACAAAGTTTGAAGTCTTGAGAAGGACAAACTTACATTATTGGTGAAGACAGGCTCTATAAAGCCCTTGTCCATGCTGATGGGGGGGGGGCAATTCAAGAAGTTTACCATAGAATCTTCTTCATAAGCATTGCCTTTATTCTACATTTTGTTAAGAGTAAATATAGATGTGATAATATACGAAAAATGGAGAATATTTAAGATAAGATGAAGAGTGATGCTACATAACCAAGTAGCTATAAATGTATGTGCACCGATACAGGCAAAAGGTACAGCCAAGAGCAATGCACAGTTAAACTTCTTCAGTACCAACCTTATGGTAAGAGTAAATATATATCTGATGTGTAGAAAATGGAGGGCAAAGGAAAATAAGCTGCAGAGTGATGGTACATGAACAACTACCTGTCAATATAAGTACACTGATAAAGGACAGCATGTACTTACAAGAACAATGCAGAGCTAAAAAAATTCATTGGCATTGGATATATTCTACACTAATGTAACCATTCATATAGATCAGATAATTTGGAGCGAACAATTGATAAGCAAGCTATCATGCATACTGCTGTCACATAATGAACCAGGTATGTATGCAAGTACAGTGATACAGGACAACATGTACTAACAAGAGAAAAGCAGTCGGCAGCATATTTGCGATATCATGTCGTTCTTTTCAAACAGGAATTCTTCTTCGAGCAGATTTCCTGCAAAAAATATCCGTAAGGCACATGCGGAAAAGTAGAAGTTCAAATTGTCATGTGATTTCATAGACAATACCTCATCCTGGGAACGAGACCAGTGCATAACAAGGTTTTTCCATTCAATATATTATAAATTTAGCACAGGAGACTTCACCGGAAATTCATTTATAGACTTGCCATCAAAGTGTGATTTCCTCAGGTAACACCGATACTGCTGCAATGCTTCCTTGAAAAGCACAAGCAAGCTTTGCTCGTCATGACTATCCAGATTGACCCTCGCCTAGTTACAACAATGTAATGTAAATCATTGATGTGTTCAATCAGCAGAAAACAGGAAAATAATAACCATGAATAATAGCACTTACACGTAAGTTGGACAGGAAGATGTGAAAATGGTGTTTGTCTCCACTATAATCTTCCCATGATGGGAATATATGCATGTAGTCCCTAACAACATTGAAAGCATTGTCTTTTAAACTGGGAATAAATGGAATGGGGTTCAATCTGCAGGAATTGGCCGTCTCTACAGTTGGGATATGTCTTCGGCCGGTGTACTTGCTGTACTTTTTGCTGGAGTGGGATTTTTCCGTGGTACGGCTGGTGCTATGGAAAATGAAATCGTTATACCTTTTGCTGGAGTGCAGGTCCTGTGTGGTGGGGCTAGTGGTGTGGCCAGTGAAGTATGGGTACAGTCTGCTGGAGTCGGTCCTACGTTTTGTGTCACTGGTTGTACAGCCAATATAAGTGGGGTGCTGTCTGATTTCTCCGGCACCACTACGTTTTTTAAGGACTTTGCTGGTGCTCCTTCAGGTACGGCAATCACCCTCTTCCTTTTTGATGTCTGATGCACAAGAACAACATTTGAGTGGAAAAACATGGTATGATGACAGATGGAATATGTATTGATAATGGATGGGCATGGCATCTCGAAATATATGATGAGTAAACTAAGCAGATGGCGGTGCAACAAAGTAGAAGAAATGCAAGACAACATATGCAAGATACGCGCAATCAATAAAACCTTGCCAAATTAGAACAGGCACCTTGATGGGTGAATAGGACAGGCCATCTGCCTTTGACTCCTCGAGGTTAGAATAGTCATTAGGATCATATTCTGAACAAGAATCAACAGGTGGGGATCGTATGAGTTTCATTGCATCCAGAATGGCACTCAATGCCTTGGTGCCAATTTTGTAAGTCATTGCAATGTTTAGCTTCAAGAATGGACTGCTGCTAGTGCGACACAAAGCAGCTACACAAATCATAGTGTAGATATAACGGGGAAAACCGTAAGCATCAGAGTAAAATCAGCAAAGTGGAACTTGCTGGAATATATGTGCTAGTACTGCCGGTATGGCTAGAAAGGCTTCGGATACCAGTTCTCTTCAACTGAAGGTGCGGTACTATTAATATCAGTGTAACTCTCAAAGGCGACACAGCTCCCCGCATTTCCTTGCTATTCTTATAGGATTCAAGTGGGCAGGTCACTACAAATCATATTCCTATGTTTACAAAATCCTACGAATCAAAGAGGCTCAAAGTGTCCATCACAACCGACCGTATAGACCTCTACACTGCAAATGTCCCTGCTCATCTTCAGTACAAGGAACATACTGTACTACTATCATACTCCCTCCGTTCCAAAATAGAAGTCTTGGTAGAGATTTCCACTATGGATCACATACAGATGTATCCAGATACATTTTAGAGTGTAGATTCACTCATTTTGCTCCATATGTAGTCCATGGTGGAATCTATACAAAGACTTGTATTTAGGAATGGAGAGAGTACATATTAAAGAAGAACGGAAGAGGAACATGGTAAAGAAGAGCAAGCAGATTTTGGATAATAAAATGTTGGTTGTGCAGTGCCCACACATGATGAACCAGAGCGCATTAAGAATGCAACTCCCAGCTGTCTCTCGACCATTTTAGGCGGTTGGATGAAGATCCTATGTCTCCTAACCCTTCTTCTTCCTTGTCTCTGATTCTTCCCATACAGAACACCGCACGGGCCGCTGGCCGGACCACCGGCCACCACCGCCTGTGTTCCTCCGCCACCCCCACCCCCACCCCCGCCCCAACCCCCACCCGCGTCGAGTTTTCTTCGTTCAGCGAGGCCCCACAACCACCCGAGGCCCTTCATTCGCACCGGCGAACTTCGGCGAGCTCTGAAAAATCGACTGACCCAATTTTGAAATTTAGTCTACTGAGATTTTAACTAGTGTGGAATATAAAAGGGGAAAACCATACGCATTGGGAGTATAGTGTTGAGCGTGCCATGGCGGATCTGAAGGTGCAAACCGGACAAAGGCAACTTCGCAACCAAGACAAGAAATTAGAGTAAAGCAGTGGCGGTCTATTTTCTTGCTGCGATAAATAAGTTGAGCAGATACAAAAGAGTACCGCCTCTGGTGCGGCGCCGTGTATGCATCTGCTGAGAATTTGACGGTGCTAGCGATGGCTGTCGGCAGCGTGGAAGCAGATCTAGGACGGTAAACGGTGGTGGCCGGGCGCGATGGATGAGACGGTCGTAGGAGCGGCGCTGGCAAGGTGGACGACGGAAAGGATGAAGCGAGAGGACGGGATGCAAGGATCCCGGTTCAAAGCCGTGGATGAGAGAGGTCGATCTCTTGTAATGGACGGCGGCGTCGGGGTATCAGCTCCGGCACGGTGGAGGAGGACGCCGGTGGATGGGGTGGCGGACGGTGGAGGACGGAGGAGGGTGGGGTGGAGAGGGTGTTTTGGCGCCCACGGAGTACGAATGGGGAAAAGGGAGGTAGAGAGGAAGGGGGAACCATGTATTCAGGGCGAGCTTGTCTCAAATGCGAGGAAATTTGCAAACTTAGCCCCCGTTTCAAATTTCCTACATCACAGCAATATTAGTCGGTTGGGGATAGGACGGTAATCTCGCATACAACAAATATTTGCCGACGAGAGTTTGTTTTTGGCGCCCACCGTGTATATGAATATGAATCGGGGAGGGAATCGATTTCGGCCGAGGACACACTGTGTTTTGGCGCCAACCGTGTATGAATCCGGGTGAGAGGCGGTTACGTCACGTTTGGGTGAAATTACAAACCTACCCCTATCGAAACCTATAGAAATCCAGCAGATAGGCTTTGCGTGGCAAGGATAGGCAGTAGTAATTTCCATCTCGCAGATTTTGGTTTCGGGCGGTTACTGCGACTTTTCCTGCTTCGTTCAAATTTTGCAGAGTGCACGTTTACCATGCCAACTCAATTCGAATCCCGTTTGTATTCTATTTTTTTGGGCGGGATCCATTTTCAATTGGAATTAAATTCTATATACATCATTTTTTATATATTCTTTCAAAAGCACAACAAAGAATTCAGCTCCTTTATATGTATAATATGATTTAGAAATACAATGATCTCAAAATCTTAAGGTGGAATTCAAAAAAATTTAACCAAATTATGTTCTACTAAAATGTATAGATCAGTAATATCTACATATTAAATAACATAGATGTGCGTGAATTCATATGAGTATGCATGTTTGATAGATCAATTTTGGTACGAGTATGGATTACATGTATCATCATCTCGAATTCAAATATTTGAATCCCTTTTATGTTCAATCCTTTCACGCCCATCTCTCTCGCATGCATGATCCTTCATGTAGCTATCACTCTCTTTTCTCCAGCTCACCCGCACGCTCACTTCAAGTTTCTCCTATCCTCACAAACATGGTCTCTCGACGTCTCCCTTGAGAAGTGTCACACTCTCCCTATCATTATACATTACACGGTTTTCATTATCTCTCATGTCTCTACTGTTCTCTGGTATCACTCGGTACCTAAGCTTTCTTTTTCACCGCCACACACACAGTCTCCACTCGTCTTTCACCTTGTGTTTCTCTCTACGAGATTCTCTCACACACCCTATATGTCTCTGCATATGACTCATACCACTAAAATTACTCTCTCTCTCTCTCTCCTGTAGACACAACATTTGTTGCGGTCTCCTTTTCATCTCCATCCCAGACTGACTTTATTCATTTGTTT